>NC_057810.1:594006464-594023750 GCF_018294505.1 Triticum aestivum
GACAAGACCACAACTTCATGTCGATCACCGCAGCAACGACGGCGCGATCGATCGCCAACCGTTTCCCACGCAACACGGTGTCGTGACGGTGATTCTATGTCTTCCACACGAAAAGGGGGCACATGGTGGCTTTTTGGTGCTGGTTGGGGTTGGGGGGGGGGCATAGTCGCAAATGGAGTTGCAGTTGAGGCTAGGGACGATGTTGAGAGCACGTCAAACATGGGCTACGCGGCAACAAAAAAGGATTGTGCTTGATGGTCTTCGATGATCGTCGCGGAGCTCACACAAGTCTTCATCCCGGATATGCTTCAGGGGATTTGATTTCGACTGAACGCGGTCCCTCGCGACAAGCCACCCGAAGAGGCAGATTTTGTATCACACCTTTTTAACAGGTCCTGCCAGAATGCACTTTGAAAGATCTTGTCTCTGCCAGACACCATTTGGCAGGCATGCCATGAGTCTCCCTACGTTATCCAGGAAAAAGTTTGGCAACAATTCGAGCAAACATTATAGCCAATCCACATTCTTTCCCCTTGTTTAGTGATGCCATTGTGCAACAAAAATCCCTGGTCACTAGGACTTCGCAGTGCCAACTACTCCCTCTATTCACAAATACTTATAAGATGTTTTAGATATTTCAACATGGACCATATACTGATTGAAATGAGCGAACAAACACACTAAAACGTGTCTATTTACTCCTACATCCGATTCAAAAAAGATAGTTAGAACATATATCCGTAGCTGCCCTACCCTGGATAATAACAATTGATCACTTGCTGCACCGACGCAGGTTGTACTACTGAGCTTGCTATGGCCGTAGGTGCCTTGCACCGGATAAGCCATCAGCTGCCCTATCCTCTTGTCCTTATGTAAAAAATGATCTTGCAATCCAATTATGTAACATATTCAGGACGAGACATTTGGCCACTGCGTATGGGCGCCTCCAGATCTATTAGCAATCAGGCCACGGGGAACAGTGTCTCCGTTCGCCCCTAGCCAGGCCCCAGCGGTCCTATATCTATATGGACGACGATGCTTGTCCTAAATTGGGCGGTCCTGCCGGTAGGTCGGAGGACGAATTGGCGTACCAACCCGTGACGCTGACCGGGGACCGACCAACCCCTATGACCCGG
The DNA here is from genome assembly GCF_018294505.1 of Triticum aestivum. Classification (NCBI taxonomy): domain Eukaryota; kingdom Viridiplantae; phylum Streptophyta; class Magnoliopsida; order Poales; family Poaceae; genus Triticum; species Triticum aestivum. The sequence continues at coordinate 594,007,601 of NC_057810.1, forward strand.
GGCTTATCCAATCGAAAATGCTTCACACACGACAGTGTTTGGACGATAACTGCACGATCGAGGGATCCAGCGGCCGCTGCTGGGCTGTGCTCGACATTCTTCGGCTGGATTTAACCGTCGTGCACAAGTCGTCCAAACTTTATCGTCCCCATAGCACTGCTCTTATCCAATCCAAGGAGGCAAAGAAAGGAAGGTGACATATTGTTTTCATCAAGCCAGGGGGGAAGCCAGGGTTCTTTCAACCAACAAGGATCTTTGTATTAGCTAGCTCCATTATTCCGCCATTTTACAGCTTACAAAGAAAAGAGATACTCCAGCTTCCTCCTTGTCGACACAACGAACGAATAACTCAGCTGCGCTGGGCCGCGCCGCGCCCTACATGGTGCAAAAAGGATTCATATCCTACAAGGTATGTATCCTTTGAGCTTGCGATTCCGTTTGTGAGTCGGCGACGGCGGTGTCTTCTACGACAAAGCTCTCGATCTTGTGGAGCGACTGCAGAGCGACAAAGATGTCATGTTCAGGCACTTGTGGAATGGAAACAGAAAATTTTGTGTGGCACCCAAACGACTAGACGGCCATAGAAAGGGTTTCTCTTTTTAATACCTCGAGAGCAATATCAATCGGTGTCAGCTTAGAGACGTCGTCATGGCCCAGCTTAGATGCGATCTCTGCAAATGGTAAATGCAGATTTGTTATTCCTTGGAAGCCCCGTGCATATGTGATCGATGATGATCACATGTTCTGATATTCGATAGATTGAAAGGCGTGGGTTTGGTGTTTATTATGGAGATCATACCTTCGAGGGAAACTCTGACATCAGCATTTGCATAAGCATCGCCCCTTTGCTCCGCGAGGGTGCTGAGTTTCGAAAAGGCCTAAAGATAGAAGGAATTCAGTCGGTCAGTCATACCAACACTAACAGAGAATGCGGAGAAATGTACAGTAATACAACAAATAAAAACTTGTATTCCTGTGATACAGCTCGTGTATATGGATCTTTATTGAAGTCCTCTGTTTCGAAACAGAATAGAAGAAAAACACAGAGCCTTGAAAAAAAATTCACTACTAGCCCTACCTTATTCATATCCATATTCTGATACGGCAAAAATTTAAAGATCAAGAAGTTACCATTGTGTATGGATCGCCGGATGGTTGATCTAGAAGAGGACGCGAGGCAGTCCCCACTTTAGCAATACGCCTTGCAAGAGCTTCCAACGGCACATCCAACCAAACAGATAGGCCCTTCTTCATATTTTTCCTGATAATACAAGAGATCACAACGTTATCTATCAGCAAAAGAAAAGGGACAAACTATTCCACTAGGAGAAATAGGGTCAACTCAAAATACCAGTTAACTGGTCGGATAACAGCACCACCTCCAGTTGCAACAACTAATCGCCGCATTGAGGACAAATCCCTCAAGACGCTACTCTGGAAAGCATAAAAGAAGATAACATCAGCACTTGGGTCTCAAAAAAGGAAAAGAAAATAAACTCATATGTCAAAGCTTCCCATTTAGATCACTAGTAGCAAATGAAAGCTACAGTACAAATCAGAAGGATCAAGTTATTAACAGATGAATTCAGCAACCGTTACCTCATTATCCCTGAAGAAGGCTTCACTGTGAACCTTGAAAATTTGAGCAACTGAAGGCATGCCAACAGCTTGTTCGACCAATTTATCACTGTAAAAGTTGCAGAGTAAAACAAACCTTGCCATTAGTATCCATGCATCAGTACAAGCATCAAGATTGACTTTCCTTTTGCAAACTGCTATTGGTAGATTCATGAGAGAACACAAACCTGTCGAAGAATGAATAACCCAAAACTTCAGCCAAGATCTTCCCCACCGTACTTTTGCCCGAACCCATCATACCTGCACACATGTATTTACTCATCAGTCCCAAATACAGAACTTTAAGCAGTGACTTGGCCATTTTCAGTACTCATAATTTAGAAGGATCGAGAACTAACCAACTAGGTAAATGCACCGACCATTCAACTGGAAAAGAACCTCTTCTGATTTTCTCTGAAATCAAATTGGAAGCGTATTAGGATGGCGGCAAAAATATATGCACACTCCAGCATCGAGTCTGGTTATGTTTTGCGTTTTCTAAGGAAATTTAGAATATTATTCAATACCTTCAACAAGAGGGCATCGTCAACGGAGTTATGCAAGTTCTCATGACCTGCAGAGGCACAAGATTAACGGAGAAAATGTCAATTCCACTGAATCTCGTCAACGCATAGATCACACGCTAAGTTTTTTTTTTACTGCTCTCTCATAAGGGCAAATCATGTCATACACCTTTTCTCTTCCCCATTCCTACTCCCCAGTAATCCCAATCGATTTGACATCCCATTCTTTCCTTCCTCCCAAACTCAACACCTCCCAACACAGACACAGAAAAAACGCGCTAAAATTGGGCCCAGATGGCGTCAAACTTTCAGCCAAATCGTACTAATCTAACAAGCAGCACAAAAGGGGAAAAAGGGAGGAGGATGTATCTACCTCCTCCGGACGATTTCTTGGCGCGGAGCGGGACGACGGGCTTGGCCCCGCGCGCCCGCACGGCGGCCGGCGACCCCACCAGATCACTGACCCGCAAGCTCACGACCCGAGCCCCGCTCTCGCCGCCGTACATCGAGCTCCGGCGGCGGCCGGAGCCGAACCCCGCGGCCCTCGACTGCAGCGCCAGCCCCACGCCCGCCTCCATTGCTCGCCGGTTGCTCTGCGGCGGCCACTACGCGGCGATGCGATCGGCTACGGCTCTCTCGCGCTTTCGGCAGGTGTCCGGTGGCTGCTGGGGGGCGGCGAGTGGTGGAATCGCAGCGGAAATGTGCGGGCTTGAAATAGCGGGGGTGCGCGTGCACATCTGCCGGCAGCGCAGGACGCCCAGACGCTGTCGAGTAGTTGCGTAATCTGGACGTGAAATTACCGCGCTGCCCGTCGGCCTTTGACTCGGCATACCTATCGTCCCAGCCTGCCCCCTCTTGCTCTCTTCGGCTGTCATGGGTCAGGGGCATTTTGGTCAGAGAAATAACAAGTGGGGGGATCGAGCGGTGGATTTAGTAGGGAGATGACTCACCTACCGTGAGGTGCCACGACGGACTGACGGGGTTGGTGTGGAGCGCGGTATCTGGAGAGGATCGTGCCATGGACGGCTGTAGAATCGTAGAGGTGACGGCAGACCGTCCCCAGCCGTACATCTTTTCGCAGCCTACCAGCAAATGCCTCCTTCTTTTTTTTGTTTGGGATATCCCAAATGTTTTCAGTTAACTCGAATGATTTGAAGATTGCTGATCACGCCTGCCGCACGGTATATCCCAAATGTTTTGTGTGTGCAAATTTCATCCGTGACAATGTATTTTAGGGCCCGTGCTCGGACATCGGACAGGTGGAGGAGGCCCTAGTCGACTGCTTAAACATTGATTCTGCTACGCACAATAAAATGTCGTGTGCTACAATATATTTTTCCGGTGTATGCAACATTGTTTTAAGATTTTTCTTCAAACTGCTCAGAATTGCTGATACATGCTACATTTTTTAATGTATAACAATAAATATTTAATGCTTGGTGCAAATAATTGAGAAAATCACTCATTTATGCAACACAGAAGCCAATGTATGTGGTGCCGTGAAACAACTTTGCAGCATGAACACAATCCTCACAACGGAGGTTCGGGACATTGCAACATGTCACCCACATGTATGCAATAAAATACATACAAACTTGCAACGTATCAAAACATCCAATTCCACATTTAGGGTGTGTTTGGTTGCAGTTACGAACTGGAATGTCACGGGTCCAACCCATTCCTGGGCCTCGTTCTCATGTTTAGTACATAGATGGAACGATCACGTTCCCATAGACCGAATATTCGGTCCAATTCGGAACGGTGTGAGACCTCCAAAATGAGCGGAGGATGTGGAACCGGCTTTCTCCTCACACTCCCGGCCCCATCGCATCTCCTCCCTGCTATGCCGCCACCACCTCATCCATCTCTATCCATCGATATGCGTCCCATCGTCCCTCCCCAATTCTTTCCCTTGAAGTCGCCTGACTCGTTCCTCTCTCGATCTGCAGCACAACAGGGAAACATACCTCCTCCTCTCTCTCTCTCTCTCTCGCTCGCTCTCTCTCTGGCCACATGGCGGCGGCGAGGTGAGCCAGGGCGATGGGGGAAAGAGGAAGTTCATGGTTGTTGGGGCACGCGATGTGCAGGGAAGTCGAGCGACGATTAGCAGGGAGGCTGGGCGGCAGCGGTGGGCATGGAGCGACACATTACTCCCGCCCTCTGTCAGCATCCCTTCCTCAATGCCCTCGAACGAACAGGTTGGCTAGTACTAACATAGCAATGGAACTTGTAGCACAAGAAGGTGGCTAGCAGCAAAGAGGAGAATCAACAGCGGCAAGTAGCGGTGAAATTTGTTGGATGCGAGATGATCCACTCCGCAAATATCGATCGAAACTTGAACCCTTGTATAGGTATGCCATTTTAGAAAGCACAACAATGGAAATGGGTAGTCAGTATTGGTATACGATCTATTCCCATGTTCCGATCTTTTCATTTTATGTACCCATTTCTTGGGTAAAATCTCCCAACTATATTGGAAAATGGATTGGTTATCCATAAATGAAAATAAAGAAAGCTTTATTTTGGTTCCGCTTCTTGCTCTAAGCAGAAAGACTTGTCGGAAATCGCCGGTTGAACAACAACTGCTGAAAAACTGTTGTTGTACGAAACTATGAATGCATAGTGTAGTTCTTATTCTTCCCGTAAGGATGTTTTTTTGCCCTCTACACAAATTGAATCATAGTATTGCAATGTCCTATGTGTTGGTGATATACAAATGGAACTGTGAGGTGACTCAATCAATTTGATTTCATCATTCTTGTACAGGAGGTGAGGCGACCCAAATTTATTTAATTTCATCTACCAACCAAACAGTAAAACGAATCCGTTCCATCCCACCTAATTGCATCTACCAAACACGGTAATGGAACCAACCCATTCCATTGGAATGGAACCATGACATTCCATTCCACCTGGTTCTCAAACCAAACACATCCTTAGAATGTCAAAATAGTTAACACTTTACAACCAAATTTTGGACCATTGACCTTGTTGTCTCAACCTCAACGTGTTCGTCTAACCCGAGCCCCTCCATCGCCAGATATGGTGAGGCAGGGGCGCATTCCCCCTGCTCCCCTGGCACCCCTGAGCTTAGAGGCATGAAGGTCTTTAGACCGCTCCAACTTGAGGTTTTTGATGGCAAAAATTTCCCATACAAATAGGGGAAGAGGAGTGGAAGACTAGTAGAGGAGGAATGATGAAGGAGGAATTTCATAAGAGAAGAAACTACCCAGGAGGAGCATCTCCCCGCCGAGGAGCGACGAAAAAGGAACCATAGTGAAAAGAAGATGATAGGGAAGGAAGCACTCGAAAAAGTTGTGTGAAGAGAAGACATTTGAGCACTGAGACACATGATGCAGCTTGCGCAAAGCAGACACTTTCGGACACGGGGTGAAGGGGACTAGGGCATCTCGAACATTAACCCTCAAACCTTACGAACCGAGCAGTTCGAATGTAGTTTGTCATCCAACACGGCACGCCATTGGTCCATGGGCCAGTTAGGTTGTCCGTTTTCCCGCAAACCGGATGCAAACCAGGGGGTCTTTGTGGGCATGCGTACTGTAGCCACGTACAACACCTGACACCCGAGTCCCACAAAAATTCCTCTCAATCCAATAAACCTTCTACGCACGAAGCAGATGCCATACATTCATGCCGGTAAGCGGCGCTCCAAAGCGGACGCGACTCCACAACATTGATGCCACTGACACGACCGAATGAGCGAGCGGCGGTGTTTCAATGCCAACACGGCGACCGAGAAGCCTACTCTGACCGTTGCGACATATTGAAGCCGACTTCCCGTCCCTTCGCCTGGCTGCATCTATTTAATAAGAACTCTGGATATGGTGGTGTGAATTCTAACAATAAGAGAGGGGAAGGTACGAGTCCTAATCACGCGAGATGCGGGAGGGTGACAAGAGAAGATATACATGTTAAGCCCCTTTCGCAATGGAGATAAAAAACCTACATCATGTTCTCCTAAAAGAGTTTCTTGCGCATGGTGTCTGATTACAAATGATGTGAACCGGTAACTAGATGCTGAGGGGTGCTTATATAGAGTGCGCGACCCACCTCGCTCGCTATGCTACAGGTTAATGAAGACAATGAAAGATACATGCCCACTACTACTGCTAATGGACGTCTTCAAGTGTAGGTTAAACGCCAAGCCATCAAGTATACATTATTGTCCTAGTTAATGCTCTTGGCCATTGGAATGCTTCCATCAAAGTGATAGTATGTCTTCGCCATCCTAGTGAATCCCCATTTAGGTGACTCACCCGAGTGAACAAACGATGCTTCATGCCGATTGGTATTCCGGTACCCAGATCACATGGGCATCGGCCCCATGGGACTGAACCAGGTTTAGATCCTCGTGAGCCTACTCGGTGGGAGATGACCTCGTCATTGGCCCCTGAATTCTCCATGATGTTTTCGAGAATCAGATCTCGTAATCCATCGAATCTGAGTGGTTCTGCATGGAAAATGGCCTCCTTGAAAGCACAAGTGCTCCCTGGGTGATTTTGGTAATTAATATCAACATATCTCCTGTTGGACTAATACTTTTACCTAGTATGTTTCAGATAAGTTCAACAATGGAGTGGCATGGACTAGAGGATGTGGAACCTCTTCAAGATGCTAAGGACAAAGGATTGGCTCAAGCTCAAAGCACAAGACTCTATATTTTACTTCTAGTGATCCAAGATCACATTGAGTCCATAGGAAAAACCACTACTATCAAGAGGGGGTGAGGTGTTGCGTAATGAGTTTCTTGCTCAAAGTGCTTAGTGATATGATCCAAAAACCCTCAACTACTTTCTCACATCCACATATGTCCCAAACCAAAAGTCAAACTCGGCCTTACCGAAACTTTCTATCCGGCGCCACCGAGTTTAGTTGACATAGCCATTGCCAGAAACCCTAGTCTTTTCGGTCTCATCGATAGGGATCTCGGTCTCACCGAGATGGGATTGTAATCTCTCTGTTTCCCTTCATAATGTTCCGGTCAAACCAAGATGAGCGATCGGTCCCACCGAGATTGCAATGCAAACTCACTGTTTCCCTTTCGTAACGTTTCGGTCCAACCGAGATGAGAGAATCGGTCCCACCGAGTTTGCTTGACCAACTCTCTGTGTGTCTATTACCAAAATCGGTCTCATCGAGATTACGTTATGCCCTAACCCTAACTATATCAGTCCCACCGAGTTGACATGTCGGTCCCACCGAAATGCCTAACAGTCACATTATGAACTAAATTGGTCTGACCGAGTTTCACGATTCGGTCCCACCGAGTTTGGTAAGTTGTGTGTAATGGTTAGATTTTGTGTGGAGGCTATATATACCCCTCCACCCACTCTTCATTCATGGAGAGAGCCATCAGAACATGCCTACACTTCCAACATACATTTTCTGAGAGAGAACCACCTACACTTGTGTTGAGGTCAAGATATTCCATTCCTACCACATAAATCTTGATCTCTAGCCTTCCCCAAGTTGCTTTTCACTCAAATCTTCTTTCCATAAAATCCAAATCCCGTGAGAGAGAGTTGAGTGTTGGGGAGACTATCATTTGAAGCACAAGAGCAAGGAGTTCATCATCAACACACCATTTGTTACTTCTTGGAGAGTGGTGTCTCCTAGATTGGCTAGGTGTCACTTGGGAGCCTCCGTCAAGATTGTGGAGTTGAACCAAGGAGTTTGTAAGGGCAACACTACAAAAAAATACACTTCCGTGATGATACGTGTTTGTCATAGTAGGTCGCGTTTTTTGTCATGCATGTACATCCATGACGATTTTATGACAGAATCAAGACAGTCATACATGTGCTGTCGTAGAAGTGTTCCATGACATTACCAAAATTAGCATCACGGAAGTGTCCACTTCCATGACGATAAATCGCACATCACAGAAGTGCTTTCGTCAAGGGTGACCGACACATGGCATCCACCATAACGGAATGCCGTTAAGCTATCGGGTCGGGTTTTGGATCCGATAACCCGTTAACAGCCCTGACCAATGGGAAATTTCCATGTGTAAAATTCTTATTGGCCAGACGAAACACGTGTCAGCTCGTCAGTGGGTCAGATAGGCGCCTATAATATGTCGACACGTGCCACGGCCCACCACTGGCCCATTTAGCTTACAAAGACGGCCCGTTTGACTTGGTCAAAAGTTAACGGGCTCGCGCATGAAAATCCTGTTAACGGTCTCTTTGCAAATAGCCCATTTTACGGCCCGTTAACTCATGGCCCGTTAGGCCCTAAAGGAAATCGGCCCAACAACATCATGTGGGCCGTCGAATATAACACCAGCCCATTTCACTTTTGGCCCATGTATGGCCCACGATGTCTTTCGGCCCATATGAGGCCTTTGTATCTTTCGACCCTTTATAGGCCCACGGTGACTCTAGCCCATAATGAGCAGTAATTTTCTTTGTACCCGTTAACGGCTCGTGATTTACATGGGCTGTTTCCAGCCTGTGTTAGCTTTCGGCCTATTGACGACCCATACGTTCTTGGGCTCCTTTTCGGCCCTCGATTACTTCCGGCCCGTTACTGGCTTGTTCCCCTAATGGGCCAAATTCGGCCCATGGCAAGAGTCGGCCCGTTACTGGCCTGTTACCCTAATGGGCCAAATTTGGCCCATGGCAAGAGTCGGCCCGTTTCTGGCCTGTTAACCCGTTGCGCTGTTTCCAGCCTGATGGGGTTATGTACCTAGGGTAGAGTCATGGACCTGATCTAAGTACCTTACCCAAGGACACCCTTAGAAGAAGTCGCCTTCCAGTCGACCAATGAGGGACACACTCGACTGACTTGAAGGACTCGACCACGAAGACTCACTCGACCACCAGAAGGTCAAGAGGCACTCTGCACTGCAACGACCTGTAATCAAGTAGACTTTATGATAGTAAAGGCACTTTATATGGGGCGTTACCAGTAACGCCCCAGACTTAACTCACCTTAAACCCTCTCCTACGTGGGCTGGTTGGGGTCCTGGCGCACTCTATATAAGCCAACCCCCTCCACAGGCAGAAGGGTTCGGCACCTGGTAACTCATATACTCATAATCCACTCGACCGCCTCCGGGCTCCGAGACGTAGGGTTGTTACTTCCTCCGAGAAGGGCCTGAACTCGTACATCCTTTGTGCTTACAACCTCTCCATAGCTAGGACCTTGCCTCTCCATACCTACCCCCACTCTACTGTCAGGCTTAGAACCACAACAGTTGGCGCCCACCTTGGGGCCGGTGTTTTAGCGATTTTGTGGAGAAGTTGCGATTCTTCCGAGTACTTTCATCATGGTGTCTGCTGGAGTTTTGGTCGAGGGTCAAGAGATCCGTCTCGGCACTCTCACCTTCATCGCTGACGACTCCGCATGGCTCCAGGAGGCTCCACTCGACGTAGATGCGCTCCCCGTCCGCGGTGCGACGCATTTTCGCGCATGTGTCCGCGGCGTTCTGCTGCGGCAACCGTCGACCCAGTATCGGTCGGCTCCTCTATTGTCCACCCTCCCGGTCTCCCGCCAGCGCAAGCGCTCAGGCCGGTCGAGGCTTCAGCGATGGGTGAGGCACGCGGTGGCTCGCCAATCGGCCACCACCCAAGTTGCGGCAATCGAGCCCAACGAACCTCTCTACGGCTTGTTCGATCTGTCGACTGGCTCCGTAGAGACTGCATCCGAGTGCGGTAGCAGTGATCCAGCGGTGGAAATCTTGATGGTTGACGGGCCCCACAGTCCCCCTGGCTTCGCCCGTGGTGGTGGAGCAGGTGACGGCGGCGACCCTACACGAGGCTACGAAGAGTACCAGCCCGAGCCACTCGACTCTCTGCAAAGAGAGGAACTTCGCCGCAGGAACGAGGATCCCCTGCGTATTCCCATCGCAGGAGAAACCCCCGAGGCTCGTGCCTTGGAGGAGGCGCGTCTGGCCAATTTGGCCGAGCGCACTCGACTGGAGAACCTTCAGCGAGCCCTCGACGAGCGCGCGCGGCAACGAGTTCCCGACAACAGTCGACGTCAACTCTTCCCGCCGACTCAGGTATATCGAACCCCAATTCAGAATTTAGCAGCTGCGACCCGTATAGCAGAATCCATCCAGCCTTCGCAGTCGGAAGCTGGCAGAGGTTTGCTGCAGATCAGGGATCTGCTCCGGGCAGCAGGAGATCAGAATTCAGCCGTGTCTCAGTCGCGCAACAGAATTCATAGTCGATCCGTCACTGTGAATACGGTTCAGTCGGCTCATAGCCCCAGATCGCCTCCGCGGCGTGAAGGGCGCGAGAATCGGCGAGATCAATATGGCGACAGACTCGACCGAGATGATAGGCGTCGAGTGCCCTATTCCCCTCCGAGGGGTGGGTCTTACGCTCCTCAGCAGCCAGATGATAGGCGTCAGTACAGTATAGGGCGTCGGGTTCCAGTCGACCCCAGAGAACCAGGCTTCGACGCGCGATCCATTATCGTGCAAGGGTTGGTTGACCGGAACAGAGCCCATCGAGGTGGACTCGACAGAGATGTACCCACAAGCAGTCGAGTGCATGTTTCTGGTCCTGAATGTTTCAGCAGAGCCATCAGAGCCGCAGTTATCCCCCCCAATTTCAGGTTGGCAACAGGAGTCAGCAAGTTCACTGGTGAGTCTAAGCCTGAAACTTGGCTTGAAGACTACCGAGTGGCAGTTCAGATTGGTGGTGGGAACGACGAGGTGGCCATGAAGCATTTGCCCCTCATGTTGGAAGGTTCTGCTAGGGCATGGTTAACTCAGTTACCTCCTAGCAGCATTTACACTTGGGAAGATCTGTCCCGAGTGTTCGTCAGGACGTTTGAAGGAACTTGCAAGCGACCAGCTGGATTGACAGAGTTGCAAGTCTGCGTGCAGAAAACTAATGAGACTCTCAGAGAGTATATTCAGAGGTGGATCACTTTGCACCACACTGTGGAGAATGTGTCCGATCATCAGGCAGTCTGCGCCTTCAAAGACGGCGTCAAGAACAGAGAATTGAGTTTGAAGTTTGGTCGAACCGGTGACATGACCTTGAGTCGGATGATGGAGATTGCTACCAAGTACGCCAACGGCGAAGAAGAAGACCAACTCCGAAGCGGCAAGCACAAGCCGAGTCAGTCGGAAAAAGGAAACACCAGTCGGAAACAGAAGCGGAAAGCTGAACCGGCAGCTCCTGGAGAGGCTCTGGCCGTGACTCAAGGAAAGTTTAAGGGGAAACCAAAAGGATCCTGGAACCCCAAGAAGGTAAAGGATAAAGAAGGGAACGACTTGATGGATATGCCATGTCACATTCACACAAAGAAAGACGAAGAGGGGAATATCATCTACCCGAAGCACACCACTCGCCAATGTCGACTCCTGATCTAGCAGTTTCAGGGAAAACAGTCTAAGGACAAGGAGAAGGAGTCGGACAAGGCCGAAGACAAGGAGGACAGTGAGGGAGGATATCCGCATATCAACTCCACTCTGATGATCTTTGCAGATGTGGAAAGCAGAAGTCGACTGAAAGTGATTAACCGAGAGGTGAACATGGTTGCCCCCGCAAAAGCAAATTATCTGAAGTGGTCTCAAACACCCATCACATTCGACCAATCTGATCACCCGACTCATATTGCCACCCCTGGGAGGCAAGCTTTGGTGGTCGATCCAGTTGTCGAAGGCACTCGACTGACAAAGGTGCTGATGGATGGTGGAAGTGGGCTGAACTTATTGTATGCAGACACATTGAAAGGTATGGGCATTCCGATGTCCCGACTGAGCACTAGTAACATGAGCTTTCATGGAGTTATACCAGGGAAGAAGGCTGAGTCACTCGGCCAGATAACTTTGGACGTGGTGTTTGGCGATTCGAAGCATTTTCGCAAAGAAAAGCTGACGTTTGAGGTCGTGGATTTTCAGAGTGCATATCATGCCATTTTGGGGAGACCAGCTTACGCACGGTTTATGGCTCGACCATGCTACGTGTACCTCAAATTGAAGATGCCCGGCCCCAAAGGAGTGATCACTGTCACCGGTGATCGGAAAAAGGCAGAAGAGTGCTTTCAGAAGGGCTCCAAGATCGCCGATTCCCAGGTGACAGCGGTCGAGTTCGAAGAATACAAGCAAAACGCAGATCCGAGTGACTTGCTGCGATCCAAGAAGCCCGCCACAGAGTCTGCATTCCAGTCGTCCGGTGAGACGAAGCCTGTTCACATTCACCCGACCGACCCCGAAGCAGCTCCGACCCGCATCTCCACGACACTCGACCCAAAATAGGAAGAAGCGCTCATCCAGTTCCTCCGTGAGAACTGGGACATTTTTGCATGGAAGCCCGCTGACATGCCAGGTGTTCCCAGGGGACTGGCTGAGCATCGCCTAAGAGTCGACTCATCTGCCAAACCAGTCAAAGAACATCTTCGGCGGTCCGCCGTCCAGAAGAGAAAAGCCATTGGTGAAGAAGTGGCTCGACTGTTGGCGGCAGGATTTATCCGAGAGATATACCACTCCGAGTGGCTCGCTAATGTCGTCATGGTTCCTAAGAAGGACAAGTCGCTCCGAATGTGCATTGATTTCAAGCACATCAACCGGGCCTGCCCGAAAGATCATTTTCCTCTCCCTCGCATAGATCAAATTGTTGACTCGACCGCGGGATGTGAGAGGCTATCTTTTTTAGATGCCTACTCCGGGTACCACCAGATCCGTCTGTACGGACCCGACGAGGTAAAAACAACTTTCATCACTCCATTCGGGTGCTTCTGCTATATCACCATGCCATTCGGCCTCAAGAATGCCGGAGCCACATTCATGCGAATGATTCAGAAGTGTCTACTCACTCAAATCAGTCGGAATGTGGAAGCTTATATGGATGATATTGTTGTCAAGTCACGAAAAGGTTCCGACCTGCTCGCTGACCTCGCCGAAACATTTGCCAACCTCAGAAGGTATGATATCAAGCTCAATCCATCAAAGTGCACATTCGGAGTTCCTGGTGGCAAGTTACTCGGTTTTCTCGTTTCCGAACGGGGAATCGACGCTAACCCAGAGAAGATTGGCACTATTCTCCGAATGAAACGCCCTATGCGAGTGCACGATGTCCAGAAGCTTACTGGATGCTTGGCCGCATTAAGTCGATTCATCTCACGACTCGGTGAAAAGGCATTACCTCTTTACCGACTGATGAAGAAGACAGACAAGTTCGAGTGGACTCCAGAAGCTGATGCAGCGTTTGCCGAGCTAAAAGCTCTGCTCTCCACCCAGCCGGTGCTTGCTGCTCCAATCAGCAAAGAGCCTCTGTTGCTCTATATCGCAGCCACAGGACAAGTCATCAGTACTGTGCTAACGGTCGAGCGGGAAGAAGAAGGAAAAGCTCTCAAAGTTCAACGCCCAGTGTATTATTTGTCTGAAGTCTTGACTCCATCCAAGCAGAGATATCCTCATTATCAGAAGCTTGTGTATGGAATATACATGACCACAAAGAAGGTTGCTCATTATTTCTCTGATCATTCCATTACAGTCGTCAGCGACGCTCCACTATCAGAGATTTTGCACAACAGAGACGCAACTGGTCGAGTGGCCAAATGGGCGATTGAACTTCTTCCCCTTGATATCAAGTTTGAGGCAAAGAAAGCCATCAAGTCCCAAGCAATAGCAGATTTCCTTGCCGAGTGGATTGAACAGCAGCAGCCGACTGAAGTTCACTCGGAGCATTGGACCATGTTTTTTGATGGCTCTAAGATGTTGAATGGTTCCGGTGCTGGGGTTGTCCTGGTTTCCCCCAGAGGAGATAAGCTCAGATATGTGCTCCAGATTCACTTTGATTCCTCCAACAATGAGGCAGAATATGAGGCCCTCTTATATGGGTTGCGCATGGCCATTTCACTCGGCGTCCGTCGCCTGATGGTCTATGGCGACTCGGATTTAGTGGTCAATCAGGTGATGAAAGAGTGGGACGTGAGAAGCCCAGCCATGACTGGATACTGCAGTGCAGTGAGGAAGCTGGAAAAGAAGTTCGAGGGGTTGGAGCTCCATCATATACCCCGACTGAAAAATCAAGCAGCTGATGATCTAGCAAAGATAGGTTCCAAGAGAGAAGCCATTCCGAGTGGTGTGTTCTTGGAGCATATACACACTCCGTCAGTCAAAGAAGATCCTTTCACCGAAGAAACTCCACAGCCCAAGAGTGCCACAGATCCGACTGAAGTTGAAGTCCCAGCGGTGGTCGACTTGATCATGGAGGTTTTGGTGGTCATTCCCGACTGGACGATTCCGTATGTCGCATATATCCTGAGAAAAGAGCTTCCGGAGGATGAGGAAGAGGCTCGACAGATCGTCCGTCGATCTAAGGCCTTTACCGTAATCAAAGGGCAATTATACAGAGAAAGCGCGACTGGAGTTGGTCAGAAGTGCATAACACCAGAAGAAGGTCGACTCATCCTCAATGATATTCACTCGGGAACCTGTGGTCATCATGCGTCCTCTCGGACCATCGTGGCCAAAGCATACCGAGCCGGATTTTACTGGCCAAAGGCGAAAGAGATGGCAAAAGAGATAGTGGATAAGTGCGAGGGATGTCAATTCTACTCGAATATGTCACACAAGCCTGCGTCGGCTTTGAAGACCATCCCACTCGTCTGGCCTTTCGCGGTATGGGGATTGGACATGGTCGGTCCTTTGAGAACAGGACGAAGTGGCTTCACGCATGTACTGGTGGCAGTCGACAAGTTCACCAAGTGGATCGAGGCTAAACCAATCAAGAGCCTTGACACCGGTACTGCTGTTAGCTTCATCAGGGAACTAATATTCAGATATGGAGTCCCGCACAGCATCATTACGGATAATGGGTCGAACTTTGACTTGGAGGAATTCAGAGATTTCTGCAGCTCCCAAGGCACACGGGTCGACTACGCTTCAGTCGCCCATCCGCAGTCGAATGGACAAGCGGAGCGAGCTAATGGACTGATTCTTAAGGGATTGAAGCCTCGACTGATGCGTGATCTCAAACACGCAGCTGGAGCTTGGGTCGACGAACTTCCCTCAGTACTTTGGGGACTGCGGACCACACCTAATCGGTCGACCGGGAGAACTCCATTCTTCTTGGTCTACGGAGCTGAAGCAGTCTTGCCGAGTGATCTTCTCCACAATGCTCCTCGAGTTGAAATCTACAACGAAGCAGAGGCTGAACAAGCGCGGCAGGACGCAGTCGACCTTTTAGAGGAAGAAAGGGAGATGGCTCTGATCCGCTCGACCATCTACCAACAAGATTTGCGTCGTTTCCACGCCAGAAATGTGAGAGGTCGAGCCTTCCAGGAAGGAGATTTGGTTCTCCGAGTGGATCAGCACAAACCACACAAGCTTGCTCCTTCTTGGGAAGGCCCCTTCATCGTCACCAAGGTCCTCCACAACGGGGCGTACCGTCTTTACAACGTCGAGCATAATATCGACGAGCCCCGAGCTTGGAACGCGGAGCTACTCCGCCCATTTTACACTTAAGTTTTATCACTCGGATGAGTTGCAATAAAATACTTCTGTAGTTTATGGACCTCGAAATAATAGTGTCATAGTTCCTCCATAAAATCTGTCACTTTTTATTTTTTGTCCAATAAAATTCCCCTCAGTGGGTGACTTAGCTGCGAATCCGTTTCGCCTAAGTTGTAAAAATCCTACCGAGCGGTGAGCCAGACTCCCACTCGGAGGCTTAGCTGCGAATCCGTTTCGCCTAAGTTATCAAAATCCTACCGAGTGGTAAGCCAGCCTTCCACTCGGAGGCTTAGCTGCAGCCCTGTGCTCGCCTAAGTTATAAAAATCCTACCGAGTGAAGAGCAACCCTCTCACTCGGAGGCTTAGCTGCAGTCCAAGCACTCGCCTAAGTTATAAA
Source organism: Triticum aestivum (assembly GCF_018294505.1). Lineage (NCBI taxonomy): Eukaryota > Viridiplantae > Streptophyta > Magnoliopsida > Poales > Poaceae > Triticum > Triticum aestivum. The sequence goes on from NC_057810.1 coordinate 594,023,583, forward strand.
AATCCTACCGAGTGAAGAGCAACCCTCTCACTCGGGGGCTTAGCTGCAGCCCTGTGCTCGCCTAAGTTATAAAAATCCTACCGAGTGAGGAGCAACCCTCCCACTCGGGGGCTTAGCTGCAGCCCTGTGCTCGCCTAAGTTATAAAAATCCTACCGAGTGAGGAGCAA
>NC_057810.1:594025111-594046919 GCF_018294505.1 Triticum aestivum
GATCCGAGTGGCAGCTGCAAGGAAAGTCTCCATAAAGGACCTGAAGTCGTGTTTCTTGGTGTTGGCCACCCGAAGAGCCGCCAGCTTCTCTTCTCGTGCATCCTTACAGTGGACTCGGGCAAGACACAGAGCAACATCTGCACCACACCGAGCCGAGGACTTCTTCCATTCCTGCACTCGACCAGGGATCGTGTTCAACCGGGCCATCAGCGACTCAAGATCATTCTGAAGTGTCTCCTCAGGCCAGAGCGTCGAGTCGATGCGAGATGTGGCAGCCTTCAGTCTTGCGAGATAGTCCACGACAGCTGCAACACGGGACTCCAGTCGGAGAACATCCATGGCAACTTCATCGTTCACCGGAGAATTGACGGGGTCGAGGTTTGGCTCCAGCCGGCTAGTTTCTTCTTCAAAGTTTTGACAAAATTCTGCAAGAGTGATCACTAAGTCAAGGGGATGGTCGAATGGAAAAATCACAATTGGAAATGTCTGCCAAGCATAGAGGTTTACCTTCAAGCATAAGAAACAGCTTCTTGGCAAGTCCACTCAGGAAGGCCTCCAGATCAGTTTTCTTCCCAGTCAATTTGGTGACTTGGTCGGTCAGGGCAGCTTTATCAGTTTTCAGTCGACTGACCTCCTTGTTGGCAATCCCAAGAGCAGCTTTCAGATTGGTATTGTCTTGTTCGAGCTTGGTGACTGAAGCTAACTTCTCGTCAGCAAGCTTGATCTTCTCAGCTAGCTCAAGGTCTTTCTTCTGTTGGGCCTCCCTTACCTTACCTGCAAGTTACAGCAAGATAAGATTTTGAAACAAGCAAGGGGAAAAGCAGTCGTCAGGGTCTCACCAAACATACCTTCGGTCTCCTCCTTTGCCTTTGTCAGCTTCTCCTGAACCAGCTTCAAGCTCAGCTCGACTTGAGTATGCTTGTGTTCCAGCTCTGAGTAGCGAGCCACAAGATCACAAGAGTTCTGCGAAGAACCAATCGACTAAATGTCAAATATAATTCACTTCCGAGTGAAAAAGGGAAAAACTCACGTTTCTAAGACTACAGCCGAATACAAGCATTCGACCGTAGTCTCGGGGACTACACCCAGTGGGTGCACTCAGCGTGCCCCCACTAATCCTGTTGAAGACAAAGTCGACCAGTCGACCTCAAAAAAAAAGTGCGAGATGCATTCTCTAAGACTGTGATCAACTGCAAGCAGTCGACCACAGTCTCGGGGACTACACCCAGTGGGTGCACTCAGCGTGCCCCCACCGGTTTGTGAAATCCAGTCGACACAGTCGACTGACGGAAAGACTGAAATTATAAAGCCTAAGGCCGACTGCCAGCAGTCGACCTTAGCCTTGGGGACTACACCCAGTGGGTGCACTCAGCGTGCCCTCGCTAATACGGAGCTCAATCGACAACACCCAGTGGGTGACTACTATAAATTCCGGAAAGGAAAAGTTTTTTGCAGCATATCCAACAGAACAAACGGTGGTCGACTGACCTGAACATTGCTTTGGAGGGCAGAACTGGCGTCATAAGCTGCCTGGCTCGCGTCCCGGATGGTCTTCAGCTGCTCCATCATGAGTCCCGCCTGGCGTATCGCCTCCTTCGCTGCGCCAGCTTGGTCCTCTGGGACGTGGTGCGTCGTGAAGAGAGAGGGCTGCTGAGCACTCGTCAGTGGATTCGCGAAGGACACCGTGTGTCGAGTGGTGTTCTCTTCCTCCACAGTCAGAATCTCAGGCGCCATCACATCCTGAGGCACCTTACTGGCGGACGCTTTCCGACTCCTCCTGCGCTTCAGCGGCTCTTCATCCTCATCATCATCAGGAAGATTGATAACAATATTGGGTGGAGCTGCGGAGAAGAATCAGGACCAGAGATCGCGAGTCAGTCGACTAAGAACGGCGTTAAGAATACGGTACCTGGGTTCGAAGTTGCTGCGTCTTCCATCTCGTGGTCATCAGCCCGGGCCGAGTTTTCAGAAGTAGCAGCACTGCAACTCCAAAGGATCAGTCGACTAACTTCAGCGTCGACCAGAGACAAAGTTCACACAAAATGAGAAGATTCAGACAACACGATTACCCTGATATGGTAGGGATGGACACCTTCATCTTCGGCAGGAGCTTGATCGGCTTCGACATGGCCGCCCTGGGCTGCTTCAGCGCCTTTTCAGTCGGCACCGGAGAGATGGTCCGAGGACGCTTGGTCGACTGAGTGGTGGTCGCAACCCCCTTACCACGTTCGGTTGAAGGGTCGTGGACAAGCTTCGACCGCCTTTCCGAGCGCGGTGGTACGACCTCCTCCTCCTCTTCCTCCTCGTCTTCAACGTCGTCGTCATCGCCGTCGTCATCATCATCGTCGTCGTCATCCCCTGCAACGTCCGAGTCCCACTCCTCCTCTTCCTGGCTCTCACCCCCGCTCGCCTCACCCTCCTCAGTCGGAGTTTGTGCCCCATTGGGCATCGAGTACGGCTCGGTGAGAGCCTAGCAGATATCAAGACAAGGATCAGTCGACCAGTCGGCAGGATAAACATAAATGAGTGCGACAAGAACGCAGTCGAGGGCAGAGCAAATGTACCTTATTTGGATCGCTGTTGTGGTCGAGCGGGGGAATTCTTCTGGCTCCGCGTGGGTTGTCCTTGTTTCCGGTAACGGCTACCATCCATCTTTCTAGAGTGACATCGTCGACTGCTTCTGGATGGACTCGAGTCTCGTCTTCGGTCCCACAGTACAACCACATGCAGTGGCTCCGGAACTGAAGAGGCTGGATGCGACGCCTAAGGAAGACCTCCAAGAGGTCCATGCCCGTCACTCCCTCCCGAACCAACTGCACCACGCGCTCCATCAACATCTTCACATCAGCTTTCTCCTCCGGAATCAACTTCAGAGAGGAGGGCTTGTTCACTCGGTCCATGGTAAACTGTGGGAGTCCACTCGACTGCCCCGGCGTCGACTGGTCCCGGCAGTAGAACCAAGTCGACTGCCAGCCTCTGACCGACTCGGGAAAGGTCATGGGTGGGAAGGTGCTCTTATTCCTCACCTGGAACCCCAGACCCCCACACATTTGGACGACTCGGGTTCTCTCATCGCCTGGGCTCGCCTTCTTCACGGTCTGAGAGCGACACGTGAATATATGTTTGAACAAACCCCAGTGCGGTCGACAGCCCAAGAAACCCTCACACATGGACACGAACGCAACAAGATAGGCAATGGAGTTTGGGGTAAAGTGGTGGAGCTGCGCTCCGAAGAAATTCAAGAAGCCACGGAAGAAAACACTCGGCAGCAAGGAAAACCCACGATCAACATGGGTGGCCAAAAGCACACACTCACCCTCTTCTGGCTGAGGCTGCCATTCCTTCCCCGGAAGCCTCGCAGCTCCGTGAGGGATCAAGCCCTCGTTGGCCATGTCGAGGAGGTCATTCTCTGTGATGGTCGACTGGATCCAGTCTCCCTGGACCCAGCCCTTCGGCAGGCGGGATCTGGACGAAGACCCTCCGCGGCTGGTGGATCTCCCCTTCTCCTTCTCCGACGCCGATGCCTTCTTTGCACGCTCCAGCGCCGCCGTCTTCTCCTTGGCCATGGTCGCCGGCGAGATGCGTGAAGGGAAGTGGCGCGGGGGCGAGAGCGAGCACGCTGGGCGGGGAAGAAGGAAGCAGAGAGAGGGAGAGAATGCTGAGGCGCAGCACAGAAATCCTCGCCGGGCACATTTATAAGGTCCCTTCCGAGTGGATGACAGGTGGGCCCGTCGATCTAATCATATCTGGGAGCAGTTATGCAGACAGGATACGTGGCGAAAAAGGCGGCGCGGAGATCGAGGCGTCTATGCCCCGTCCCATCCGAACGCCGCGGTCCGCCCCGCTTCGCGCGCGTCCCCAAATTTCACATCCCGCGGAATCTGCGAACAGCAAATCAGTCTGTCAGACACGGTGTTTCCGGCGATCCGTCGCTCGGAGATCGTCGAAGCCCGAAAGATCACTCGACACAAAAATAGAATGGATCGAGTCGACTGAAGGCAAGTTGCTCCCTGTCGACGAAGTGATTCTTTGGTCCAGGACAACACACGACCAGAGCGCAAAGGTTAATCGGAAACAACATCAACTCCTTCCTCACTCGAAGCCTCAATCCATTCGGGGGCTAATGATGGGGTTATGTACCTAGGGTAGGGTCATGGACCTGATCTAAGTACCTTACCCAAGGACACCCTTAGAAGAAGTCGCCTTCCAGTCGACCAATGAGGGACACACTCGACTGACTTGAAGGACTCGACCACGAAGACTCACTCGACCACCAGAAGGTCAAGAGGCACTCTGCACTGCAACGGCCTGTAATCAAGTAGACTTTATGATAGTAAAGGCACTTTATATGGGGCGTTACCAGTAACGCCCCAGACTTAACTCACCTTAAACCCTCTCCTACGTGGGCTGGCTGGGGTCCTGGCGCACTCTATATAAGCCACCCCCCTCCACAGGCAGAAGGGTTCGGCACCTGGTAACTCATATACTCATAATCCACTCGACCGCCTCCGGGCTCCGAGACGTAGGGCTGTTACTTCCTCCGAGAAGGGCCTGAACTCGTACATCCTTTGTGCTTACAACCTCTCCATAGCTAGGACCTTGCCTCTCCATACCTACCCCCACTCTACTGTCAGGCTTAGAACCACGACACAGCCCGTCCTATATTCTGGCCCATTAACGACCCGTTATGCCTGTGGCAGAATTAAGCCTTTGCTGTCCTACGACCTGTTAACGGCCCGTTACCGTGCTGGGCCGATACCAATTATGCCCGTTTACGGCCCATGTAGACCCATTTCTCCAACGGCCTGAGGCGCACCGATTCTACGGCCCTGTTGGAGGCCCATTTATCAACGGCCCGTAGGAGACCCATGGATCCTACGGCCCATAGGAGACCCATGGATCCTACAGCCCGTATATGGCCCATGGTAGTTGCGACCACTAGCAAACCAGGGAAAAAGAAGACTAGGAAATAAATAAGGCCGAAACTAACGCTAGGCTATTAAGGCGATTGCACAGATTACATCCACTTGGCATCAAAGATCGCCACCAGTGCAAATATAGGGAACACCCTACACTATACAAAAATGGCTTGCTGTTTTCTTCAGCCGGTGGCTGCACGTTAAGAATAAATTTTGTATCTCACCAAAACAAATTACAACTATATAACAAAAGGAAGGTTGGCATAAAACTTAACAGTCTAGCAGATAAATGCACCACCAGAAGTTCAGAAGCTCAGTTCATTTGACCTGACTGTTATGTTTTCATGTTGTATTGTTCGATGGAGCACCATAGCCCTCGCCTTCATTTCCCCTAGGCTCCTGAACAACATAGCAAATGTCTGATAGTCTGGTTTCAAAACCATGCATATCTTGACGACATCGAACAATGTCTCTCCTTGTTTCACAAAGGGTCTCTGATAGGGAATGGACTTGTGTCTGGAGCACAGATACAACATTGCTTTGAGCTTGCATATCTTGATCATGAGGCAGTTTGGATGATATTGCCTTAACAACCAACCCAGTATTACGCAGGAACGTGCTTTTGGCACTGTTAGTGGACAGGTACTGACCCACTGCAGCAAGAGCTGACATTGCGGTTATAGTTGCCTCGCCACCTTCATAAGGTGGCGGTTCCACCATTTTTTCCATAGCTCACTGAAAAGTTGAGGTTTTACATTAGTAGTACCAGAACATAAGATATTAAGGAGGCAACAAAACCAAACAAAATAGCTTTGGTCTATATACAAAACTTATTCTGGTGAACCCATGTAAAATATTAGTTGTATTTTATTGCAAAGCACATAATAAAACCAGGTTCCAAACATATGACCATGTACCATCGCTAATGTATTGTCTATTTCTTCACATTGTATTGAGGGCTAAGGATAAAGAGACGAAGTTTATAATACGGTAAGCATAGTATGACATCATTCATATCACAAAACAACTGAGAATAGACAAACAAGCAATTGTAATGTTGTGTGGGCAAGTCCAGCACGGAACTAGATTACGGGTCAAGATCAAAGGAACATCACTCCTCTCTTTTAAACCTTATAAGGTGCAATGATACGCTAAGACAATTGTGTATAAAATTGAAAAGAGTAATAGACATTAGCTGCAAGCCATGCAGTTCAAGGCACAAGTCAGAGTAAGTAGTAGTTAAAAGGCATGAGGATTAAGGACTTACAACAGCGGCTTTGACTGGTGTAGTCATGCCCTTCTTCTTGCTGGTGTGACAGTCCTTGAAGATTTCCACAGCATTTGGTTCAGGTACTTTTATGGTCCTTGCGGGCTTTCCTCTGCATTTCGAACAAGTCAATATAGATCTGATAATATGGTACAACGAAAAGAGTGAAACAACAACTAATTACAAGAGCCTCGTAGTGTGCAATATAGCTACGAGATCCTGTCGTCTGTTGGAAGTTCACTTTCGTACGGTTGGCCTTGTTCTTTGAACAGTTCACCTACAAGAAGATAGATTTGTGTGGCACATGCGTAAATAGGACTTCAACATGTGATCTGATCACATATATATAATGTACCTGATACTTCGGATTAGACCCGTGTTTAACAAGGCCCCTCTAGTCTTCATCCGATATATTTTCCACTGGAGATGTTTGGGAAAGTTCACTGTTAGCCTTGCCTTCAAAGTGAGTTTTCCTCAAGTTATACCGATACTGTCGCAGAGCAGACTTGAAAACATGGGTGCAAGCTTGTCTGGTTGCATCATCTTGGCTATCCAACTTGAACCTCATATGTTGAAAATTATGGGAGTCTCATTATCAGCAACCTAGAAAGTATGGGACAGAGCAAGACGATATTACTAGTTTCCATCATAACCATACTTACAGATAAATGGCCGAGGAAGGTGTTGAACTGGGTTTCGTCTTTGTCATTCCTGTACTGAATCCATGTTGGGAGGATACGTACATGACACCTAACGGCAACCACTGCCTCTGATACTAACTTGGCTGACTCTGTAGCATCACGTGGCCTTTTTAAACCTGCCTCAAAATGGATCTCCATTCTTCCTCCTCTAGATTTAGTTAACCTATCGAGCAATATCCCTGATGTTTGTTTCCTCTTGTTCCTAGGTGCTAGTCCAACAACGAACATAGGAAGTGTTAGTGTACATCAAACTATGAGACTACATATAAATAAGCATGCAACTGTAACTTGACTCCAGCAACTACCTTCTTGCTGTTGAAGCTCACAAGGTTCATCTGATATTGTAACTCGTCTTGTGTCAAGAGTGCTTGGGAAGTAGTGTCAGGTGGCAAGGGAGCTTGGGAACGTGCTGCTAGCTCAGTTGACGCACGAGTAAGTCGTGCAACTGGTAGTACTGTGGTAGGTGTTGCAAGAACTAGGGCTATATCTGCTTGTTTGGTGGCAGCTAATTGTTTCTGTTTGGCTTCTTTTGCAGCTCGTGTAGCATGGGATACCGTGTTTGTAGAATTTTCTGCTGGACTTTGACCTTCTATTGCACCATCAGTACCAGCAGAATCTGCAGGATTCATCCGCTTCTCATTCCCTGCCATTCTGTGTTTCTTCCTCTTTCTCTGTGCCATGTTAAGTCAAGCCAACAAGAAAAACGAATAACAATTTAGTTCTTCAGAACAAATTGATGCGTGATGCAGATGAACTGAACTTTGATGTTAGACAACCACATGATAGGAGGATGTAATATGTATGAAAAACAGGATGGAAGAGATAACCAGAACTATGATGTGTAAACTAAGAAGAAGACATTTCATCAAATTAGAAGCAATGTAATGGAAGGTAGACACCATATGAAAGATGCTACAAATATCGCTCTGCCAAGTTAACAGTGTCTCATCATAAATGGCGTTTAAACAAATGTGAAGCAGTACAAGAAATAAATCATATGCAAGATGCAAACAACATCACACTACCATGTTAGAGGTCTCTCGTCATTAGTGCCATTGCATATTCACAGCATTGCATATTCACAGCTTATGATGTGTAAACTAAGGAGAAGACATTTCCACAAATTAGAAGCAATGAAAGCTAGACACCATATGAAAGATGCAACGAATATCACTCTACCAAGTTAAAACTGTCTCGTCATAAGTGCCATTTCAACAAATTAGTAGTACAATCTAGAAAAGAATGTGAGATGTAACCTATATCACACTCCAAAGTCAAACGTGTCTTATGATAAGTGATTGTTGCAGGTTACACAACATTAGTAATTTGATGCAAGAACATGGTGTGATAGACAGATATTGTATGGTCTAGAAACAGGAACACATGTCTTATTCAAGTATAATGTGCAAAGTAAGCAGATGGAATTCAACAAAATTATAAGCAATACAAGCTAGACATCACACATAACATGCAACCACATATAACATCGCCAAGTTAGAGGGAGCATCGGTGATGCTGCACTAGGGGAGACGTGCTCATCATAAACACAGCTTTGTTGAGTGTCTATGCATGTGTTGTCTTGGAAATCATCTTGGGGGTGTGGAGGAGTAGAAACTGTAGAGGCCCTCCGTTCGGAAGGAGCACCTTTATCCGCTGCCTTGCTAACTTCCTTCCGCTTTATTGATTTTTAATTGTCATGTAAAACCGACAAGAAAAAGCAATAAAATTCTCTCTTCAGAACTCATTCATGCATGATACTGACAATCACTACTTTGATGTAAGGCAAACACATGATACCAAGATGGAATATGTACGAAAAATAGGACGGCATGGCATGTTCACAACTGTTTGTGTAAACTAAGCAGAAACCATTCCAGCAAATAAGAAGCAATGCAAGCTAGACACCACATGAAAGATGCAACCAATATGACTCTGCCAAGTTAAAAGCGTCCCATCATAAATGGAATTTCAACAAATTAGAAGCAGCGCATGCTATAAATCATATGAAAGATGCAACTAATATCGCACTGCATATACTAAAGGTGTCTCGTCATATTGATTGATGTGGGATACAAAAAACAATAGTTTTGTGTAAGGACATGCTTAATAGACAGATGTACTATGTACTAAATACAGGAAGGCATGTCACATTAACAGGTATGATGTATAAGCTAAGCAGACTAGCACATGCAGTTTAACCAGATTGGAAGAATTACAATCTAGACACCATACACAACATGCAACCACATATCACGCTGCAAAGTTAGAGAAAGCACCTGCGATGCTAGTGTAGGGGAAATGTTGTAATCAACTACAAAACTACGTTCACTATCTTCATCTAGCATTTCTGTTTCTTGAGAATCATGTCGGGAGGCTGACGCTACATTCTTTAAATGAGGAGTAGTCCCCTTTCCTGCCTGCCTCATCATAAGTGATTAATGAGGGATACACAAGAACATTAGTTTGATGTAAGAACATGGTTAATACACATATGTACTAGTATGTACCAAAAACAGAAAGGCATGTCATATTCAAAGGTATAATGTGTAAGCTATGCAGATGCAATTTAACCAAATTGGAAGCAATACATGCTAGACATCCGTCTGGAGTGGTGAGCATGATCATCTAGGACCTGAGAGCCTGGTGGAGGCGGGCTGCTTCGCCACCATAGCAGCTTTTTACTTGGCTTCCAGGTGATGCCTATCTTTGCTGGGCTTGTCACTGGCTCGACCAGTGCCCTGACTAGCTATTTGTCTTCTGGTGCTCACGGGATGGTGGTTCATGTAAAAAAATATATTTCCTTATCTTGGGGCTGTTTGGTTTGTGACTAACTTTGCCAAATGTTGCCACACCTAAAGCTAGGCAAGTTTGACTAACTTAGATGAGTGTTTGGTTCAAGCCACACCTTAGGCAAGCCACACTTGGACCCCACATGGCATACACACAAAAAATGTGGCAAGATTCCCTTAGGCTGCCAACTTGTGGCTTTCATTTTGATCAACTAACCTTAGGCAAGTTTGGCAAAAATATGTGGCAAAGTGTGGCAATGCTAGGCCTAGAACCAAACAGCCCCAAAGATCGACTTCGACCTTTCGAATACAAGCTAGACACCATATGGAACATGAAACCACATATGACACCGCGAAGTTAAAGCAAGCACTTGGGATGGTGGTTCATTGCGAGCGAGGTCATCAACTCCAGAGCTACGTTTACCTCCTCCATCTGCTGACACTGCACCCTTTATAGCGATGTAACGTGTCGTGCATACCCGCGAAGAAAGCTGGCGCGACTTCTCTCTTTTCTTTGCTGCCTCTCTTTCGGCAGACTCTAAAATACCCTTGCATAAAAAAACAATAGTGAGAGTATGGGTGAAGTGTGTGCAGAACTAGTGCACTGTAAAAGTAGTAGATAGCAGGTGGCTGAAAAATAAATGACAGGAGACATATGATAGCTCTACAACATTACATGGCAAACAAAATTAGATTCTACTCCGTATGATTTTGTAATATATGAGCACAGGAAATGCAGGTACTCCTCCAGCACACCACCACATGTGGTCATATCTAAGATAAAAGTCGACTGAAAATAAATAGGTCAGTCGATATTTTTAATGAACCGTCCGATCTATAAGGAACGGGCAGATGGCCTTCGTCTACCTCCCGCCAGTCACTGTTGACGATCTTTCTCGAACCGCCAGCGACCACCGGCCCAGACCCCTGCCTCCGCCGCCCCGCCCTCCCCTCGACCTCACACCACCGCCGTGCTTGGCAGCGCCCCTAGGCCATCCCTTTAATCCCGGCCGACCTCCAGATCGGGCGCCAGTAGCTCTAGGCCGCACACGTACCTAAGATAAACACCAAGGCGCTGCTTCCCCGGCGTAATAGGCGTACTAGCGCCTGTTATGCCGGGGAATGCTTCCGTTAACTGGGAATCAACTGGACAGAAATTGAAATTCAGGGGGGCGACGGACCTCTAGATAAGGTGAAATAGTATATGAGGAGAAACCTTGTGCATCGCGAGTTACTAGGAACATCTAGTATCAAGAAGAAGCGGTCAACTAGTGTCTTCTGTGGGATGAATACCGTGCAAGCAGAGACGTAAGATTTGCACGAATAAGGGAAGAGGAGTACCTTTTTCGGTTGCCGGTGCGGTCACCTCCACATGTCGCGCCGATCTTCTTCTTTTTACCGGGGAAACTGATGTTCTGGAGGGTGCAGGCTTGTACGAACCCATGGCCAAATTGTTGACTGTGTTGCTGTGGCCGTATGTCGGTGGAGGGGAAGCAGATCCAAGGCGGCGAAGGACGGTGTAGCAGGAACAACTCCGGTGTGGTGGAGGGTGGCGAAGTTGGAGCGGCAGCGGTGAGGCGCAGGACGACATGGTTGAACTGGCTCGGGTACGGACGGCTCGGCCTCGGCTTCAACTACTAGCCATGGAGGGCGTTGCGGTTGAGGTTGCGGTGGACGACGACGTCGGGGTATCGGCTCCGGCGTGATGGAGGAGGGTGGCGGTTGATGGGTGGGATGGGGTGGCGGACGGAGGACGCCGGGGTTTCGTGGCTGGTGGAGAGGTAGTTTTTGCGCCCACGGAGTACGAATGGGGAATCGGACGGGTGGGGGGGGACCATGTTTCGATCTGGGACGCGCTTGTTTTTGCCTTTTTTGAACATAAGATGGGACACACTTGTTTGAAATTTGGGGAAAGTACAAACTTTGCCTCCCTCTTAAATTTCGGACCTACTGCGGGTCGGGGGTAGGATGATAATCCCAGGTGTCCCAAATAGTGGGCGGGAGCGATTTCGGCCGCGCGCATGTGTGCTTAGGCGACCATTGTGTATGAATGTTTTTTGGAGGCGGTTGCGTGGCGTCTAGATGAAGCTACAAACCTACCCCGGTTTAGACCTTTGGACGTTGGGCCGGTAGGTTTCACGGGTCAGAGTTATTAGAAAAATAATTTCCTTGTACTACCAAACATTGGTCTCACGCGGTTTCGGGCGAGTAGAGGCTCTTTTGGCGATTCGTTTGAAATTTTGAAACACAAGCATTCATGTTTAGAGTACTCTTGAACTATGAGGATTGACCTAAATAGACAACGTTATATTTGACCTTGTATGTTTGAAAACCTCATTAAATTATCCACTTCTTTTTGAAATTTTGACACTTGAAAATCCTATAACTACGATTATTTTGGAATGGAGGAGCTAAATTTGAATCTATTTTGTACACAACTACATATGCTATTATGTACAAAATCAGAGCAAAGATTGGTGCCCCCATAATTTAGGTATGGTTTACAAATGCCATGATATCAAATTCAAATAATTGAATGGACTTCATGTTGAATTTGATTTTTTAAACCATCTTAAGTTGATTTCAAATGTATGCTAGTTCATAGGTAGCTATTTATAATGTTCATTGTGTAACTTTGGTATGTATAATGTGCTTTACACACACAACATGAACTATACTCACGTTTATATTCGATTGCTAAAGCAATGCATTGTCTGGAGTTCAAATATGTGGATCAATTGTGTCGAATAATAACATAGACATGCTCAAATTCGATAGAATCTAGATGTCTGATGGATCAATGACCGCTCCTTACACGAATTGCAAATATCATGATCCCATCCTAATATTTGGATACAATTTATATCTTTAATCAATGTGTATAGCAGTCTTTTACGTGTAGTTTCACTCTCCATCGGTGGTCTCTCACACATGCTCACACACTCTCTCCCGAGGTGTCTTTCTCGCACACATGCTCTAGATATAACCCTCCCTCCCTCTCATAACCATTTACAACTGTTTTCACTAACCTTTATCACAATCACTCTTCCTCTCGCAAACATACACACGCACAATCCCCATCGACCCTTTCTATATACATGGACCTGCCTACGTGTCTCATGTACGCACATTATCTTTAGGCATGTCTCTCACGCATTGTCTCACACCTCTCTTCCTAATCGACGAGTATGATTCTAGCAGACCATTCTGTAGGATGCCCCTTAAAGTTAGGTTGGATGAATAGTAATATCAGAGATAAAGGGGTTACCTTAGTCCGAGAACCTAGGGTTACAAATCCTAGCCAGCTTTGTTAGTGGACACAGAGTCCTTCACAATTCTGCTATCTTTGTCTTGTACGACTAGTCATCCATGGGTCTTCCTAAATGTGTCACGGGCCGACCAATGTGGTGCAGGACGGAACCGAACGAAGGGCCTCACCTCGACCTACCGGACCTCACGCGGTGACACACCCTCTGCCCCCACGTCTCATTATCTTCTCACACCCACACATACCAACACAAACACCACACACAGAAAATTTCTCCTGGTGCCTCTATTCCCTCCCCCCTTGCATATACACACTCAAGGGAATGGAATCTCTTGTTGTGATATCATATTCGTCTCTCTCTCTCTCTCTCTAGACCACTCTCATTTCTCGTGCTATCTCTCCCACGCCCCCCTGTCGGCCCCTCTATCCATGCCTCTCTCGAATACATAATACACACACATACCTCTCTAGGCCCCCGCCAAATGCATCAACTACACATTCACACATGTTACATCACGTACCCCATTGATCTAAAAAGCCCTCTCTTCATGTTTATTTCGCATACAACATTCCTTTTGAATAAAGTGTGGCCAAAAAAATTATTTTAGAGTTTCTACATATATACAACATTACAAAGTTATATGGAGGAGTACAAACGCTAATTTGCATTGCATGGTGCCCACAATGATATTTATTCCGCATTGTGAATTTGTATATTTTTATACTATATACAAAGTTAGTCATAATAAAGAGAAACGAAGAGCATCTCTCTCTCCATCGCATACCCCCCTGTATGCCCCTTTCACGTATGCACACAAAACTATCTCCAGGTCCTCTAAAAGTAAGCCCCCAGAAAATTCACGCATGTTTCATCTTTCTCTCACAATATATGCAATGGCGATCATTGTATTTGAAGCGAAAGCACGATACATACATTGGACTTCAGAATCCACTCATTACGGTCACCATTTACGTTTAGTGGTTATTATACAGTCACGGGCTCACCGTACAACTCCGTATTTGCTCATGACATGACTAGTTGACCAGTTAAATGCTCCACGTGGCACCTCTAGTGTTGCATCACATTATCTCACTACCATCGTGCCCACCTGTCGACTTGTATCTACTCTACATCTACACTCTTATAAAATACATAAAATACACTCTTATAAAAAACAGAGTTGGTGATGATGGTGTGCCTGCCATCCTGCAATATAGGTCGTCCGATTTATATCTGACGGATAGGAAAGAAACTATGGCAATTTTGCAAAAAGGTACCCACACACCTCTCCACATTTGCAAATAAGGCCTTCCCTCGTTCATCCTTTTCTCTCATAAGATAAACAAGTCATACAAATGCATCTTGATGTTACGTGCAACGCACGGGCATCTTGCTAGTAAGAATGAAAACAAATGACAAAAAAATATTTGGACGGTGGTTCGAAGTCATGACCGCGGGCACAGCGGACAAGGTGGCCTTGTATTGGTATGCTGAGCCGTCTGTTTTAACACACAGGAGCTGGTGTGGTGATTATACACACACACACGCATGCACACGAACTGCATCCACACAACACTCACACAAACACATGCACCCACGCACGCACACAACACTCACACGTACACACGCAGCCACGCACGCACGCAACACTCACATGCACACACGCACGCATGCATGCACACACCAGTACACCACACGACCAACACACACTCTCACGCTCAAGTGCTCAACCTACACGTGCATGCACACACATCAGGCCCTGACAGACACATACACAACCAGATGATTCCCGCGCATGGGTTGGAGCCTTGTCGCGCCTGCATAAATTTGTGTTTATCTGACCTTTTCCCTATGCGAACTGATAGGTGGGACCCACAAGGAACATGGTCAATTTAACTAGTCAACATGGCGCCACGTAGACTATTTGGCCGGTCAACAGAGTGCAATCCGATGCTGAACCGTGAGAAAGTGACCGTATAATCACCGCAAAACGTATATAGTGACCGTAATCAGCTTATTCTGAAGTTCGGTGAATGTATCATGCTTTTCTCTCTGTAGGCCCTCCAAAACTACATCTCTACACGTTCTCGCATGTTACAGCACTACTACTACACTCTAACACAATAAATCATATGTGTTTTTAGTTTTACTAGATATCATATTGTTACTTATAATTATTCAGTTTGCATACATTAAAATTGCCTTTGAAATGTATGGCCAGTATCATCTACCGCGCGGGAAAAATCCCGCACTTTCCTGTTCAATCGGGTTTGCATCGATGGATTGTGCGAAACAACAAAACTATAGTACTATACAGTACAAATGACAGTTCACTAGGCCGTCGTGTCGTCTACTCCTCCGTCGTAAGAGTGGAGCGCTTGCTTTCATAAATCTTCTAGTCCCTTTCGCCGACATGTGGGACATCAAGCTACTGGGTACACGTGCCATACCGGAATACAGTGCAAAGCAGGCGGGGTGAAGCACCCCAGTCATGGCGCCGGCGTAGTAATGAGCAATGAGGCATCAAATCACAAAGCTACACCTTTCCCGCAGTTAAGTTGGAGGGACGAAGTAATAATGCTAAAAAATAAGTTGGAGGGACGAAGCAACCATCATTTCACTCGTTGCTGAATCCGCTTCTCCCTCATCTTCTTCAACTTAACCACGTGTTGCTTCTGCCATTGTTCGCCTCATGTGGGACGCGGATCGGCTTGGTAAGCACTGACACGTGGGACCGCATGTTAGCAAACCGCCAGGACAACGTCCTCCGAAAATAAGAAACCTCCCCTGCCATCCGCGCGGCAAAATCACCTCCTTTTTACTAATCTTGATTCTATAGTTTTTTAGATCAATATAATTGAGACTTTTATAGATAGCACACAGGAGCAAAACCAAGTGGTATGGTTAAGGGCGTCCACAATGTGTAGCCAAATGTGAAAATAGCTTTTGGCATCGTGGGAACCATTGTGGACGGTATTGCCAAAGCCAAAAAGATGGAACCGAAGCTCCCCGATTGATTGATTGAAGGAATAGAAAAATGCAACGTCTCTCCTCTTTCTCCCATGCTTGGACGCATGTAGTACAGTATAGAGCATAGAGTCTACTCCCCTGTCCCTTCTATCACAAATCACAAAGCAGTGAGGCGTCAAATCACAAAAGCACGGACGAAGAAACCATCATTTCACTCTTCGCTGACTCCGCTTCTCCATCATCTTCTTCGAGAAACCATCTCACCACACTAGTACTCCTAGTAGTACTAGTCCTTTGGTTCAACAGACTTCCTGGATGCAAATAAGGCGGTTGTCTCGGCTTGCAGGCGGCACTTACGAACGACTTACCATGGTCTCCCTCAATGGTGTTCTTCGTCGAACGCACTTCGCCAAACCACCCAAAAAAAGATATCATCGACGTCACCGCAATGGGGAAGGAAGTCAAATGTAGTTAGTACCTCCATTTTTTGTACACAAGGCCAGTATATCAAAATTATAATTTGCAAAGGGCCACTAACACTAATCGAGGCAAAATTGATGGGGTTAGCAACCAAGGACATTAATATCCCCTGCATGCATGCGGAAGTGAGAAGGTTGGTTTGCATGGCGCTGCATTAATCAAGCGATGAGGAGTGAGATGGTTAGCTCTTTGGTCTTTGGAGAAAAAAATATGCATTAATTGACACGTGAAACGAGGATTTGTATCGATTAAATCCCGTGAAGGAAAACCCCGTCTTTCTTTTTTAACACTAGTACTCCTAGTACATACGTACTTATCCTGTTTGGGTCTAGGCCTTGCATTGCCAAACTTTGCCTCACATTTTTGCCAAGCTTGCCTAAAGTTTTCAAAATGAGAAGGAGGTACACTTGCGCACGGCTGTCGCGGTCGCACCGCACCCTCACACGGTCGCTCCTGCACGCCGCGGTCGCACCGCACCCTCACACAGTCGCTCCTGCATGTCGCAAACCCAACCAAGGGAACGCACCCTCACTGACACGTGCTGTCGCATGTGAACAAACCAAACTCAGCCATCCTATCGCTAACACATAATTTTCGTTCATAGAGTATGTTTATCCAACCGCATGTTGGGGAGTATCCGTACGGGCCGTGCGGTGGTCTGTTGGGGAAGAAGAAGAGGTGAGGAAGAAGGAAAGAAGCGTTAGGAGACGTAGGATATTCATCCAGCCGCCTGAAATGGTAAACTGACCCAAGTCAGGCGACTTGCATAACAAATATATGTTTCTACACAGCAAAAGATCCATAAAAACAACAACATAAAGAAAAACTATCACTGTTGGCGGAAAGAGACGGCCTCGTCGTCTTTGGCTGCCGGCGCGAACCAGCCGTCCCTGCCGACGCGTGTCTTCGCACCATGGTTGTCCTCGGCCTCCAGCTACTCGTTCAAGCGGAGCGTGCGGGTGCTCTGCACGGATGAGAGCACAACCTGGTTCAAGTAGAGGACGTCCGGTTCCACCTGCAGGAGGGCCCCGATGGCAGCGGCATCCGTGCGCTCCGTGTCGAGTCGAGCCTCCGCCGCCTGGTTCAAGTCTAGGACGTCCGGTTCCGCCTGCAGGAGGGCGTCGATGAGAGCGGCATCCGCGCACTCTGCGTCGAGTCGAGCCTCTACTGCCCGGTTCAAGTCTAGGACGTCCGGTTCCGCCTGCAGGAGGGCCTCGATGACAACGACATCCGCGCGCTCCGCCTCAAGTTGAGCCTTTGCTGCCTGCTTCACATCCACGACATCCGGTTCCGCCTGCAGGAGAGCCTTGATGGCAGCGGCATGGGCGTGCTCCGCGTCGAGTTGAGCCTCTGCCTCTTGGTCCTCCTTTAGTATCGCCATGTTGAACCGCTGGTCCGCCTGCACCATGGGGGACTCGGACGCCGGCATGAAGTTGACGTCCATCATCTCATACCCATCGGGGGCCTTCTGCGCCGCGACCTCCGCCATGAACATTGGATCGGCTTCCTCCTCCTTGTAGCTTGGCTCCAGAGAACTCGGGGATTGGCCCGCCGCAAAGCGAGCTTGGGAACGGAGGTTTGTGGCGCCGACCGCCGCCGCGATTTCTGCGCGGTGCTCCGGCGTCAACATCTTGTAGTAAGTGATCTTGCGGCGCACCATGGCTTTCCTGCGAACTAGGGGACGCTTGATGCGGGCTAGGGGATCGAAAGGTGGGGGAATGGGCTAGAGATTTGGTGTGGTTTTAGGGCAGTGGCTGGCGTAGGCCGAGCAGTGAAGGTTCTGGTGTGAATAGTGGTTTCGGTGACGACCGGTCAATTGGTTTTGACTGTACATCGCTCTTGTCGCGTTTGCGTTGTAGCCTGGCACGCTGGACCCTCCACGTCGCTCACCGAATGGAACGCGCTTCGTCTTGCATTTTCGCTCGCTTGTGGGACCGCAATTGAGAGCAAACCGACGTCCCTCCCCCTCCCCCGCCCGCGTCATTTATTATACTACCAGTCCCTCCGTTTTATGCGGAGTAAATAAAAACAGAGGGAGTATACTATGGATGAGGATCCCCTGACGTGGCCGAACCCATTGAGTAACTGACATGCGGGGCCTAGCAAGCATGGGGTCTGCCAGTAAGTGACCGAAAGGGAGGGTAAGGCAGGGATACCTACGTCAGAGGATCCACTTCCACTACTACTCCCTCCTTCCATTTACTATACAGGGCCTAATGCGTTTTTGGAGCCTAACTTTGACCAAATGTTAGAGTAATAATATATGACATGCAACTTACACAAAGCATACGGTCAAATTCGTATGTGAAATGAGTTTCCAATGATATAATTTTCACATTATACATCTCATGTACTATTAATCTTGTCAATAGTCAAATTGGAAACCATCTCGAGTACAAATCTAGGAGTACGTACGAATCTAACAATATTGATTGGGCGTTGTTGAATGTTGATACCTTTTTGATCAAAGTAGAGATACTTTGACTACACATAAAACTTATATGTAAACTAGAAAGGATAGGAGGGAGTATATTGTATGTTCAAAAACGAAACAAACATTGAATACCCTTTATATATGATTTGCGGATGCTATGATCACTGGTTCAAAATTTTGAATCCGCCTTAGGTATCACGTGCCCCCCACTCGTTCCCTCTTGATTTCATCTCGGGGTACGGAGATCTATTGAAAGAGGACTAGGGTGGGTACATGCAAATGATACTCGGCGGAATGTTCAAATGAGGCATGCGGGAGGATGGACTCGACTGGAGGGTGACATGATCGATGGAGAAGAGGGTTGGAGAGGAATAAGAAATAAGCAAACGCCACATGATTATACTTGAACGGCTCAAATAAACAATAAGTTGTCTCGCTTGGCCTACATAGTGAAATGCCTAATGCGCAACGCGGAGCACTGACGCTTGAATATGGCCGGGAAAACAGGGAAACCAACATGTGGGCACACCCACCGGGACGACGTAGCACAGACTAGTCCAATGGAGGAGCTGGCCCACGACCTCCTCGCCACCGACAACCATTCATGTGGGTCGTTAGGGCCAACAACGGGGTGCAGCTCCAACACTGCCTCTGGACACGGCGACCGCGGTGAGCGACATGCTCATATCGTCGCTAGACACGGTCGGTTTCAGTGTGCCGAGGGTGGCGTTAGTGCTGTGGCACAACCAACAGTATGTTTGGTTTGTGCCCAAGGTTGCCCCATCAAAGCATTGGGTAGCCAAAATTTTGGTTGAGGTATTGGTTGCCCATGATTTGGCCGACATTGGCAATAAAAATGAACTAGAGTTGGCTAGAGTTCATTGGCATGCCAAAAAATGGCAACCATCCAAACAAAGACCAATCTTTGGGTCATGACCAAAATTTTGGTTGAGGTATTGGTTGCCCATGATTTGGCCGACATTGGCAAGAAAAATGAACTAGAGTTGGCTAGAGTTCATTGGCATGCCAAAAAATGGCAACCATCCAAACAAAGACCAATCTTTGGGTCATGACCAAAAGTTTGGTAAGGTGCACTTTGGCCACAATCCAAACACACCCCAACACCCGGCTCGTCAAGGATGCACGGGGTGCCGCAACGCATCCGCGGAGTGGTGTAGCACAGCCATTTGCATCCTTTGGACCTGAGACCATGCCGGGTCGTCTTGCTTTTTCAATGACATGCAGGGATCGCATGTGAGCAAAGGGCATCTCCAACGTTGCCACGATCGCAGCTGACTACCCTGGCACACCAAAACCCTCGTCCCTCGCGCCGTCGCGCGGTGCGTTCCCAACCGGCGCCAGCTGCCCGCATTCATGCCATCCGTTCGTATGCCGTCCTTTAGAGGCTCGGTGCCCGAGGAACCAACTCCGGTGACTTAATGACGCACACGGACGCTTGGCCTCACTAGAATGCGCTACTTAAAGCGGCAACACTCAGCTAACCTCCACACCATAGCGCATCGTCCTCCTACCTAGCACCACATCTGCCAAGACCGCAAGTGCGAATGCTCTGCAGGAGAGCTTGTCTTTGGGGATGAAGCTCGAGGTCACCGCCCTCGCTCAAGTCGCCTCTCGCGATGCAATAGCGGTGTAGCTGGACGCGGACGCGACCGCACAAGCGGTGGCCACGCTGGCGGCCGAGGACGGGAGCACCATCAGCCACGCGTCCTACTTGCCGCCGTCCAACATCCGGCACCGCCGAGGTCGGGGACTCCTCCGAGGATGAGTAGGGCATGGGAGGCGGCAGGGCATGGTGTGTCAACTGGCCGGTCCGTATCCCGTGTTCTACTCTTCCTCGCCGGAGACCGCACCTTCACTTCACTAGTGTTGAACCCCGCCCCCGTACATAGAGATCGCAGATGGAGGACGTCGGTCGCCGCCGTAGAATAGGTTTAGGGTCGGGTTTCTTTTATTTTTCTGTCCTATAAAAGTTCGAAATGTAATGAAAATCTGTCGTGTTTGCATTAATCTCGGCCGGTGTATATGAACTTTCACAATAATATATATATTGTAGGAGTACTAGCAAGATGCCCGTGCGTTGCACGGAAGATCAAGATCTTGTGGGAGAAAAGGATGAACGAGGGAAAGCCTTATCTGCAAATGTGGAGAGGAGTGCGGGTAAATTGTCATAGTTTCCTTCCTATCCGTTAGATATAGATCGGATGGCCTATATTGCAGGATGACAGGCACACCATCATCACCAACTCTGCTTTTTATTGAACCGAGACAAATCTAACATGTGAAGTAAAATAAACACATAGGGTCTATACATACACAAATTATCTTAGGCACTCCAATAGTACGCCCACTACACATTCACGCATTTCACATCTTTCTACATCTACGGGAACCTACGAAAGGGTTAACTTAAATTGCCTCTCTCTCTCCTCCCCTGATTTTCATGGTGGTGGGCCCCTCCCTCCCCCCAATCTACAATCAATAGCTGACACGTTTCACATTACGTTAATTACGTAACTGGGATTACGTAGGTGTAGCATTACTCATCCTAAAAAACCCAACTAAGCCAACCTCCCAGCATATCGCGTGGGAAAAGACCTAGCCGTGCCGTTTTAGTCAGGATTACCGGATTACTAGTAGTAGTATCGATGGATCACGCGAAGCAACAAATTTTTTTGAGGGGGCGAAGCACCTAGTTTAAAAGGAAAAAAGGCGGTACACTCACAGCACTCCTGTCGCGGTCGCATTGCACCACACACATGTTCGGTCCTGCACACGGCTCACGCAAACGGAACGCGCTTCGGCTTGCCTCTTCACTGACACGTGGGACTGCACTTGGAGAAACCGACCATGTGCCAAACTTCCCCCGCCCACCGCGCGAAAATCCTCCCCCCCACACAAAAATTCCCCCCAAATCCGATTCAACCGCCCTTTGGCCAACTAGCCAATAATATTCCCCAA